>NW_024871307.1:462500-467141 GCF_019054845.1 Dipodomys spectabilis | reverse complement strand
TGCATTAGGTTTTCTAAATTTGAACTATGTAAGTGGGTTGCAGCTTGGTGTTAGAATAACTTGATTAACATGGCTGAAGCGGTGTTATATCTTCAGGAAAACACACACATAGGAAAGAGGGAAAAAGGATAAATGTAAATGGTCCTTTATTTCTGATACATATTTTCTTTTGTTTAGGATTTTTGCCTTTCTCTTCATAAATATAATTACTATAAATACATTCTCATTTTGTCATGGGGCTCATGAAGTTAATTAGGAGGTGTTTCTTCTTTTAAAAAATTTTGGCAGTAGTCAAATGAGAGATACATTGGGTGAGTTGGTATATACCTATTTGAGCTACTCAGGAGGAGAAAACAGGAAGATCACAAGTTGAAGGCTAACCTGGGTTAAGCATGGACTATGCCCGCAAAAATAAATAAATAAATAAATAACAGAAATAAAAAAGAAAATAAAACTATGAACCAAACAAACTAAAAATCGCCATGTGAATAAAAAGGTTTGGGGCATATTCAAGTAGTAAAGACTTGTTTGCAATGGGCAATATTCCAGGTTTGACACCTAACAATAAGGAAAAAGGAAGGTATTTTCTTTGACAAATTGCCCAAGAAATATTTGGTTTGAGTTGTTTATTCTCCCTTTTATCTTTTTCTTTCTTTTATTTTTGAGACATACTTTTGGTATAATCTATATAACAACTTTCAATCTTCCCAATTAAGCTTCCTAAGAGTTGAGATTACATGCATATGTTATCACATCTGGCCTTGTTGGTATTTTTTTTACAATAAATTGTGTAGGCATAAATTTGGTATATAGAAAAATTTAAATGTAGCAAACATTTTTATGTCCCCTCTTTCTCCTACTGTTAATGGAATGTACCAGTATGTAACCACTGTATGTTTGCAAAATAAAAAACAACATTGGTCGTCCACTGTTAACTAAATTGCAAACTTTACTTCATTTTGCAAATTTTTGTACTACTTTTCTTTCCTTTTCTAGTGTCTATTACTTTTGCTTTTACCTTAGCCTTTTTCCTTTCTTCATGTTACATAATCAGCTCTTCCAGCAATGAGGAGAATTAAAAGTAGGTTAAAAATCACCATTTGCCAGGCCCCAGTAGCTCATGCTTATAATCATAGGTATTCAGGAAGCTGAGATCTGAGGATCACAGTACAAAGCCAGACTGAGAAAGAAAGTGGGAAACTCATGATAAAACTGGCATTTAAAAAATAACCTAATGGCTTGGAATGTGGCTTAGAGGTAGTGTGCTTGCCTAGCATTCATGAAGGCCTGAGTTTGATTGCTCAGTACTACTTAAACAGAAAAATCTGGAAGTAATGCTGTGGATTAAGTCGTAGAGTGTTGGCTAGCCTTGAGGAAAGACCCCCAGGGACAGTGCCCAAGCCCTGAATTTAAGTCCCAGGACTGGAAAAACAAATAAACATAAAAGTAGCTCTTCCCATTTTTTTTGTATGTAGCGTTCCAACTCCTCCTTACAGTAAAACCAATAAAACAAACTCCAATTTACAGTGCTTAGCAGCCCCATGTGGTCAGTAGCCATCATATTGTACACCAGATATACAAAGGTAAGGAAGAAATGTAAAGAAAGAAGATCACTAGGATAACCTATCTTGAGACTATACAAGAATAATCTAGTTTCTAGACTGTCCTTTGACTAGACATGTGGCTTAAAGAATCAGGGAAATGTTAACTTTTGACCTTTCTACCTGTAAAATGAGGGCAACCACACCTGTGCATCACCAGGATTGAAATCTAGAAAGGAGTGTTCCAAGAGTATAAGCCTAGCTAACCTAGGCTCCTGCTGAACAGGAATATGGATCTCCCCATCAATAATGCCTGGATTCAAAGAGAGAACTAAGAAATGGGATTTTGCCAAAATAAGACGTTTCTGCATGGCAAAGGACACCATTAGCAAGGTAAGAAGAGCCTAAGAAGGAGAGATCTATACCAACTATACATCAGAATATACAAAGAACTCAAGAGCAAAGAATTACACCCTAATTAACAAATGGACACACAAACGAAGTAGAGACTTCTCAGAAGACATAAAATTGGCCAATTTGGCCAATGATCATATAAAGAAATGTTCAACCTCTCTGGCCATAAAGGAAATGCAAATCAAAACACTTGAGATTCCATCTCACTTTAGAATGATCATTACCAGCAATACACACAAGAAAAATACAACAGATGCTGTCACAAATGTTCAGGCAAAGGAACATAAAACAGGGTTGGTGGGAATGTGAACTTGTTGAACCACACTGAGAAAACAAAAAAAAAAACAAAACATAAAACAACTAGGACAACCCTGCTCTCCAGAACTACCAGTGTTGGGCATTTACCCAATAAACTACAAATCAGGATAAAGTAAGGCCACCTATATAACTTTGTTCATTGTCAAGGTATAGATATAGCACAAATGCTTTCAAATAAATGAATGGATCAAGAAAATATGGTATATATACACAGAGGAATTTTATTCATCCATTAGAATTTTACATCACTTGTAAAGAAATGGATGGACCTGGAAACATTTTTGTGACTTCAGGTTGCCTGTTTTCTCTCACATGTGGAAGATAAGTTCCCTTTTTAAATATACAAGTAAACACATGCAGGGTTTTGTGCACATATACATAAACATATTGCACAAAGTAAAGTATATGTAAGAAAACTTTAAATGGTGTAATTCTTTGGAAAATCTAAGTACAATAAAGTGAATATGAAGAAACTGAAAATGCAAAGGTGGGGAGGAACAGAATGAAGTCATAATTTTCAATGCATATACAATGAAACTAGGAAAATTGAAAGGAAGGAGTTGAGTTTCAGAGATGGGGCGATGATGAAAAACGTGTCATTGATCAGAATTCAATGTACTTACAAATAAATATGTAATTAAAATAATAATGCTTGAGCGTACACCTATGATTTCCATATTCAATCTTCAGGGAAGCCATCCTCCTTCCAAACCACCAGGAACTACCTCATTTTACTTAGAAAGGGTACCACTTTGAAGTCTCTGTGAACCAAGGAATTGTAGGCATATCAAATTAATGCTGTCCACATATGCCAAGCCATCAATATAAGGCCAGAAACCATGAAACTATTACAAGAAGTGGCAGTGGAAACCCCATAGCTCCTAGAACACAGGGCAAAACTTTCTAAGTAGATAAATGGGATTACATGAAACTTGAACGTTTCTACCTGGTAAAGGACATAACAAGCTAAATAGAAATACCACGGAATGGGAGAAGAATTGTATGAGCTTGCATCAGACAGGGCCTAATAGAAAAAAATATACATAGAGCACATAAATTAGCCCCCAAGAAACCCTCAAATAACACCCCAATTATTAAATGAAGTTATGACCTAAAGAGATACTTCTCAGAAGAAGTAAGAATGCCCAATAGATACATGAAGAAATGTTCAACAACTGAATATAAAGGTAATGTACACCAAAACAACTTTAATTACATCTCACCCCAGTAAGGAAGGCCAATAAAATTTTTTTCAAAGTGATTAGGAACAAATGATATCATAGATGTGGCCAAAAGGGAACTCTTTCACTGTTAGTGAGAATATAAATTGTTCAACAAGTCTGGAGGCTGAGATGTGAGTATTGTGGTTTGAAGGCAAATTGGGCAAAAAAGTCCATGTGTTCTCATGTCCAATTGGCCACCAAAATGACAAAGTAGAGCTGTGGTGCAAATGAGTAAAGTGGTAGCTTTCATTGCTTTGTATGTCCCTCCCCCACAGTATAACCCCTGCTTTCACTGTATTTGATGTTGGTATAATTTGTGGAGGAGAAGGGGAAAAACAAGTCGTTTAAAGATACAGGTGGACCCGTTGCAACAATGAGAAGTACAAGTTGTCATGATGAAAACGAACTTTACAACTTTGGTGGGGGGGGGGGGGCTGGGAGGCTTGGGTTTGGAGGCGGGGGAGGGAAGATGGGAAGGGATGGGAAGGGGAAAAAAAGGAGGAGGCTGCAATGCTTGATAAGAAATGAACTCATTATCTTGCCCATGTAATTGTAACCCTCTGTACAGTATGTTCATAATAAAAATTAAAAAGAAAATGTGGAATTCTATGCCTCCATCAGAAAGAATGACATTGCCCCATTTGTTAGGAAATGGAAAAGCTTGGAAAAAATATTAAGTGAAGTAAGCCAGGCCCAAAGAAACATAGGTCCCATGGTTTCCCTTATTTGCAATATCTATTATATCTCTGAGTCAAGCAAAAAAGGTCAGATAAGGTGATGTTAGGGAAATGAACCGAGAGATATGTATTCAAATGTTTTTTTTTTCCTTCCATGCGATTGTTTCTAACGCATTTATGAGATTATTTCTTTGTTGCTTTGTATGTCCCTCCCCCACAGTATAATCCCTGCTTTCACTGTATTTGATGTCGGTATAATTTGTGGAGGGAAAGGGGTAAAACAAGTCGTTTAAATGAGGATACAGGTGGACCTGTTGCAACAATGAGAAGTATAAATCGTTATGTCGAAAATAAACTTTACAACTTTGGTGGGGGGGCAGGAAAGGGAGGAAGGGAAGGGATGGGAAGGGGAAATAAAGGAGGAGGCTACAATGCTTGATAAGAAATGTATTCATTATATTGCCCATG